>NC_038250.2:48205149-48206716 GCF_000004515.6 Glycine max | reverse complement strand
TCCGGAAACTTTCCGTGAAGAACCTTCTTCCGGAAGAACAATTTGTGTCTACCAGAAGAACCTTTTTCCGGAAGCTTTCCGGAAGAAGTTTCTTCTGGTAGAACGAATTTAGTTCTTCCGGAAGAAGGTTCTTCCGGATGAAAAATTTGTTCTACCAGAAGAATCTTCTTTCGGAGAAGCTACCGGAAGAAGGTTCTTCCGGATAAACAATTTGTTCTACCGAAAGAACCTTCTTCCGGTAGCTTCTCCGGAAGAAGGTTATTTCGGTAGAACAAATTGTTCATCCGGAAGAACTTTCTTCCGGAGAAGTTATCGGAAGAACTTCTTCCGGTAACTTCTCTAGAAAAAGGTTCTTCTGATAGAATAAATTGTTCTACCGGAAGAACCTTCTTCCGACAGAATGAATTATTTTTTTAATACAAGGGCAATTTTGCCCATTCACCTAATTGCTGGGTGCACCAGCAATGTTGCTGGGTGCACCTAGCATGTCCCTAGATTCGATCATAACGAGGAGTCATAAAAAGCTGTAATGGCCTTGAAACTTCAAAGACAATTAGGAACCAAGTTCTTGGGTGTTGCTAGGTGCACCCAGCATTATTGTTGGTGCACCCAGCACTTAAGGTGAAATGATAAAAATATCCTTGATCCGTATGCCATTTAAGTTGATCCGTAAAAGTCTTACAGACCAGCTTGATCCGTAAAATTTTTACGGATCAACTTGATCCGTAAGCTTTTTACGGATCAAGTTGATCCGTATTGTTCCGTAAAAAGTTTACGAATCAAGTTGATCCGTATTGTTCCGTAAAAGACTTACGGATCAAGTTGATCCGTATCAACCTTACGGATCAATTTGATCCATACGATTTACGGACCACCCTCACACACACCCATCACAAATACAAAAAAAGTATAGGGACAATTTTAGTATTTTAATAAAATGCTGGATGCACCAGTAATAATGCTGGGTGCACCTAGCAACACCCCAAGTTCTTTCAGGTGTCCCCAACCAATATACCCAACTTCCAGGAAGTTGTTATTATCCTCACACTTCGTAATTTTTATATTCATATTAATTATGAATTAATTGTTTCATGCGCTGGATGATAAATAATTTTTTTATAGATATAATATATTTTTTTTCTAACTTTTACAATACAAATATCAAATTAAATTCGTACTTAAGCACTAAGGAGATGTACACTTAGCACATCTTATGTCTGCACCTAAAATAATTAACTAAATTATTGAATACATAAGGTGAATTTGGCATACACTACCTTAAAATTATTTAATATCATTTTTTTCCATACATATCTTTTTTTAGAAGGTAATCTCACTAAATACATGATCCAATATCAAATACTACTTTATCTTAATCTTCTAGTTCAGCCGAAGAAAAAAAAAGATTTTTTGACTAATTCAAAATTTAATTGAAAAATAAATAAAGTATGATAATAAATTATTTTTATCAAGTATTAAATGCAGGTACTAGAACAACAATTCAACTTAATTTCAATATATTATTTATGTTTAATCACTTTGATTTACTATATTATATATATATATA